>NW_026712767.1:0-25451 GCF_030625045.1 Achroia grisella
TATATTACTGATGATGATAAACTGACAATATGTACATAGAAATAATGATCTTATATACTAAATAGAAATAGGAAAATGTAAGGTGGGGTGACACAGTTTAGATACAGCAGTGCTTAGTAGACAATATTGAATTTGTCTTACTAGACATTATTAAATGCAATTATTATTTTATGTATCTAGGTGACTGTGTCCCATATTACTCCTTATTTAATCAGCTACCTGCCAAAAAAATACCCGTCAAAATCGGTCCAGCTATTTCAGAGATTAGCCGGAACAAACAGACAGACAGACAGACAAAACTTGTAAAATATGTTATTTTGGTGTATGTACCGGATTTATATTCATATGCAAGTAGTAAAAACGGTTATTTCAATATTACAAACAGACACTCCAATTTTATTTACATGTATAGATGTATAGATTAAAAAAAAAGTAACAGTCATAAGGCTAGTCGTATGCCTAATATATATAATAATGTAATAAATTCATTTAAACAGAAATTGCGGGAATATTATTTAAATTTGTAACTTTTTTACTGTCCTTCTCCTTTTTTAACATCTTTCTGTTATATCCCTATAGTTCTCTCTATATTTTCTGTTTTTCTTACTTTCAATTTGAGACTGTACTTATAATTTGATTATCGGGTCATTATGTATTTATTTATACATTTATGGGTTATATATTTATGTATGTATATTGTTATTTTTTTATAGAAATGTATATTTTGCTTTGTATTTATATATCTTTTTTGACATTTCTTATTTATATTAGTGCACCGCCAATAATCTTTCGCTGCACCACTCATGGTTGCCTGGTAAATAACGCGGCAAGATATTAAGTCCGCCACATGTACAAATTTTTTTGTGCATTAAAGTTAAATAAATAAAAAAAAATACAATACTGTTTAATGAAAATGCGTATTGTCTAGTGCTTTGAGATGTATCAAAATAAGGTCAACAAAAAAGTCCGTGATGGTATATGTCTATCTCTCAAGGATAACCAACAATAACCATTTTTTATCTTTTACATTTTACGGGAATTTTTTTTATCGTATGTTTCCCTTAAAATCATGTAAACTATGCTATTATGTCATAATCTAAAGAAATAATAATATTTTATAGTGAAATATCCACTATAAAATAGTAATGTAAGTAGCAATGTAATTCGTTACGCGCGAATCAGCTGTTATAAGGTCAAAGGTCGGTGCACCCCGCGTATTTGATAAATAGTGCTTCTCTGGATGTCTTTAAGAGAAAATGGCAGTATGTACGTGTATATGTACAAGTCCTTAAGTGTTAAGTTTTTCAAATGTACAATAAAGAATAAATATTTTTAAGTACAGTACTTACGTACATTAATATAATACCTACTTTTTACTTGTATCTATTGTCATCAAAATTAAATTATAAGTTCTTAACTTGACCACGACTATGTGACCCTCTCTTGGCGCCAAAACGAGTGAAAAAATGAACAGCATACGACGACGACGCATACCTATAGAGTGGAGCAACTGCTTATTCAGTTTTATTCAACTATTTAGTCCCTCCACCGTTACAATGAATGGAGGCGGATATTACAATGTATGTAGCATTGCGAATATAAAATATCTAGATTAGGTATAATAAATTCATAATTGATAGACCGTTACGGTATCAGAGCCAAAAAGTCTTCTTTCTTTATTTATGTACTGTTAGATGCGACATCGACTTTGTTTTATACTACACTATGTAATGATTGATATATATGTAAAATAAATAAAATATCTGAGGTTTGGACAAAAATTCAAAAGGTACTTTATTTTGAAAAAGTATTTTGAAAATACCTATTTTGCATTTAGTATTTGAAATACAAAACTATTTTTGTTTTTAGAGTGACATTTCTATGAATTCACTGTCGATAGCGAGCGGTGCGATGGAAAAAGATAACCGTTTATAAAAATATAATAAATAGCGCTGGACAATTAACACAGACTGATACTGAACTGATATAAATAGATATTTTTATCTTGTAAATACATATATAATATACATATAAAACACCCAGACCGATGAAATCAATCGATGACCGATGAGTACATATGTTTGCACCGTGCGAAAAATCGAACCCGCGACCATCGGATGTAAAGCGGTGTGACCACCGAGGCAGTCGAAATACATAAATAATCTTATGAATTTAATTTATTCTAATTTGTTTGTGTGCGCGGGGTGCGGTGTACGGTGCTCCCCCCTGCCTCCACCGTTGCTGGAGCTTGCATGTATGGAGCATTGCGAATATAAAATATCTAGATTAGTAAATTAATAAATTCATAATTGATAGACCGTTACGGTATCTATATATATTCGGATTAAAATAAGTATCGCAGTAAGGACCAGTATATAAAGTGATCAACACAATTAATTGATTTTTGAAATATATATACGGAGCCAAAAGTCTTTGTGTATTCAAAAAATATCTAATTTGTTTGTGTGCGCGGGGTGCGGTGTACGGTGCTCCCCCTGCAACGGTGGAGTTACTATGTATGGAGCATTGCGAATATAAAATATCTACATTAGTAAATTAATAAATTCATAATTGATAGACCGTTACGGTATCTATATATATTCGGATGAAATAAGTATCGCAGTAAGGACGAGTATATAAAGTGATCAACATAATTAATTGATTTTTGAAATATATTCAGAGCCAAAAAGTCTTTGTGTATACCAAAAATTTAGCCGTTCGGAGCCAGTCATGCACGAATTATTAGTAAAAAATGTGTCGAGTATATCGTACTATCGACGAATATATATGGCCACATCGCAAAATAGAATTCGACGTTGCCATACCGCCTGAGATATACGCGATAGGAGTCAAGTTATTCAGTGCAAAAGGTGGAATCGGCAAGTGTTTAGGTTGTGGCGTGATCAACAAAGTGCCCAAAGAGGTGTTTATATATATATATATATATATATATATATATATATATATATATATATATATATATATATATATATATATATATCCCCTTGGGCACTTTGTGGCTCAGACGTGCCGTATAGGTAGTTTTTTGTTGATCCATTTTCACTTGTTGATCCGGAGGCCTTTTGTTGATCTAATGCCAGCTGACCATATATAAATGTTGATCCGTTTTGAGCCACAACTGTCACGACGAGTAATAATAATAATTAAGCGATTTATACACGATTTTATACAAATCCACCTTTTTGGCATACGAGCAGTTCTTGATCCAATTCAAACGGGCCAATCAGGGTGCAGTATTTGCCAAGGGCTTCCTCATTGGCACGTTTGGGCTACTACATTATGGCTACAGTAACTTAATAATGTCTAGCTAGTATTTCAAGAATAATAGTCTATCTAATCTAAATATTTATAGAAATCAGTCTGGAGTAACGTGACTCCAGATCAAAACTCAATACTTGTTATTTTTTGGACGGGAATCTTTTCTTTTGTAACAACGTTACTGAGCGAATAAAGAGAAGACGCAACGGCGGATCCAGGGGGAGCGTCATGGAGGTCATGGGAGTCATGGGGGCGTCATGACTCTTCCCCCCTTAGCCCAGGACTTAGGTAGATCACTAACTGAACTAAAAAATAATGAAACAGCAAATTTTTTTGCACGATCGGAGTGTTGGTGCAGTAGTATTAATTATAATTAAACATTGTTACTTAAAATATAACACTTAAAGTACTATAACACTAAAAGCAAAAAAGGTATTTTCAAAATAATTATTCAAAATAAATTACCCTTTGAGTTTTTGTCCAAACCAAATTTGATGAATCGAACCCGGGGTGTCTGTGTGGTAAGTTGGTACACAGGTACACTCCTAACTAGTAAAATTAATTTAATACTTAACTACGTTTTTATTATAAATTAATAATCGTATAAATTAAATTGGCTGCTAATCACGTGTTTTTTTTATTGATGACTAGCTGTACACGGGATTTCGTCCGCGTGGTTTTTAACTTTATTTTTCTATGTAAAATAAAAGTAGCCTAAGTTACTCCTTATTACATCAGCTACCTGTCAAAAAAGGTCCCATCAAAATCGGTCCAGCCATTTCAGAGATTAGCCGGAACAAACAGACAGACAGACAGACAAAAATTGTATAAAAATAAATTTTAGTATATGTACCGTATTTATATTCATATGCTCGTAGTCAAAAACTATTATTTCAATATTATAAACAACAGGCTTCAACATCCTCGAGTACCACAATAAAGATGTTTTTTCTATCGAATAAACCGTTTTTATTAAAAACAAGCTGTTCCCGCGACTTCGTCCGCGTGGAATTTAACTTTATTTTTCTAAAATAAAAGTAGCCTAAGTTACTCCTTATAAATCGGTCCAGCCATTTCAGATATTAGCCGGAACAAACAGACCGACAGACAGACAGACAAAAAATATAAAAATTGTTAATTTGGTATATGTACCTTATATATATTCATATGCATGTAGTAAAAAACGGTTATTTCAATATTACAAACAGACACTCCAATTTTATTTATATGTATAGATGTATAGATTATTATTTATTTATTTATTCATCCAAAATAATACAAATTGTGTAGGATAACGTAATAGCAACATTACAGTAAAATTTTGTCAATAACATAATAGCAACTTAAACATTAAATCTCGGTATATCTATAGACTAGCTGGCCCCAGCGACTTCGTCCGCGTGAAATTTTATTTTATTTTTCTAAAATAACAGTAGCGTAAGTTACTCCTTCTTACATCAGCTACTTGCCAAAAAAAGTCCCGTCAAAATCGGTCCAGCTATTTCAGAGATTAGCCGGAACAAACAGACAGACAGACAGACAAAACTTGTAAAATATGTTATTTTGGTGTATGTACCGTATTTATATTCATATGCAAGTAGTAAAACACGGTTATTTCAATATTACAAACAGACACTCCAATTTTATTTACATGTATAGATGTATAGATTTAAAAAAAGTAACAGTCATAAGGCTAGTCGTATGCCTAATATATATAATAATGTAATAAATTCATTTAAACAGAAATTGCGGCAACATTATTTAAATTTGTAACTTTTTTACTGTCCTTCTCCTTTTTTCACATCTTTCTGTTATATCCCTATAGTTCTCTCTATATTTTCTGTTTTTCTTACTTTCAATTAGAGACTGTACTTATAATTTGATTATCGGATCATTATGTATTTACTTATATATAATATTTATACATTTATGGGTTATATTTACATATATATTTATGTATGTATATTGTTATTTTTTTATAGAAATGTATATTTTGCTTATCTTTATTATCTTTATAAATCTTTTTTTGACATTTCTTATTTATATTAGTGCACCGCCAATAATCTTTCGCTGCACCACTCATGGTTGCCTGGTAAATAACGCGGCAAAATATTAAGTCCGCCACATGTACAAATTTTTTTGTGCATTAAATTTAAAGAAATAAAAAAAATACAATACTTTTTTTTTCGTGGGTAGGCAGATACAAAGCAACAGCTGTGTTTTGTTATCTCTATATTTAATTAATTTAATTTATTTAAAATATTTATAATACATAATATATAGTGAAAGTTCAATTAAGTTAATATAGTGACTTATTCAATAATAATAATAACTTAAATACCTGTCTGAAGCCGCCACCACATTTCTCACTATTTAACTATTTCTCACACAAAATGGCAACCATCTTGGAAGTATTGAAAACACAAGCCACCATGGAGAAAAGTCTTAATGAACGCCTCAACATATTAGAAGCACAGCTTAAAGTATCCCCAACAGGAGAAGTCAGTTTAAAGCAGTTGAGTGAAGAGTTCCAATGCTTTCGTGAACATGTTTGTACATCACTGGCACTGTTGAGACAACAAATCAACATTCTTATAGTGAGCATGGATACTGTGGAAACCCATCATCGAAAGAAGTTTTTACTTCTGGGGGGAATAGCAGAGAAGACTGATGAGGATACACATGCTGCAACAGTCTCTGTGATTGTGAAACACCTTGGCATCCAGGACTGTACGACTGATAATCTTCAGGTGTGTCATCGTCTTGGTTCTCCCTCGGCTGGCCGTTGTCGTCCCATCCTCATAAGGTTTAATGATCCGTCCCTTCGCAAGTCAGTATGGGCCAAGAAATCTCTTTTTAAGGGTAGTCCTTATTTGTTGTCGGAATATCTGACACGCATGCGACAGTCACTGTTTCTTGACGCTCGGAGACATTTTGGTATCCGTAATGTTTGGACTCTGGATGGGGTCATAAGCGTTAAGTTGCCAGACGGTTCACGTGTAAAGATCTTCACACTAGAGGAGTTAGAAAAACTGATGGTGCTGCATAAACCAGCCGAGACATCTGCAGCCTCGGTCTCTGTAGCTTCGGCACCGGCTGCCCCAGGCGGTCGGTCTACTGCAGGTGCTACCAAGCAACGCTCCGCAAGGTTGGCCAAGAAATGAACTATGATACATTGTACTGTTTTCTATTTTATGTTCCAGCGTTAACACGCTATAATTTCGTGTAACTGTTTCTCGTATTTGTGTTTCTTTTTTATTGTAGTCTAGTTAGTCATTCCTTTAGTAATTTTGTCTCATTACCAATTAGCTAAACCTTCGTAGTACCGTCGAAATAACACTTATTATTCTTTTTTTGTAAGTACCGTATAAAATATTTACATTTTAGTCTTCTTTTTTTTCGTAAACAAACTCTGTATTTACAATTTATATGTGAAAGATATTTGACGTATATCTGACGTGACTGACAACCACAATGTATTTTTTCTTTTTTTATTCTTTTTATATGACATAACTAGATTCTTAATACAATATTACTTCGTTCGTTTCACTGTATAAATTATAGTACATAGCTAGATTATTTCTGTATAATAATATCTGTTACAATGTTTTGATTCATACTTTTGTTACGGCGCGCCGGCAGGTAATAAGACATAAAGCGTTGGTTTTTGTAATTAAAATAGGTGTATAATTATAAGAACCTCATTAATAATATATTTTTATTTTTTTTATATATATTAATAGTATATATTATTTATTTTAATATTTGTATATTATATATTACTTATTCAATATTGAAACAACATTATGCCAATAGATGAAGACTCATTTCAGACCACAACTGATAGTAGTTCTTCATTCTTTCCGCTAATTCTTCATTTTGCGATGACAACATTGGTTTTTTATTAAAGGAAAGATTTAAGAACTCCAAATTTTTAAACATATGCCACATAAACGCACAAAGCATTCCTGCACATTATACCGATTTGATTGACACGTTCTCCGAACCTGACGTCCACGCGTTACTAGTTTCTGAATCATGGTTGAAACCTACACTCTCTTCTATCACATATGCATTACCAGGTTTCACCTTGATCAGAAATGATCGTACGGGGAAGGGTGGTGGAGGCGTGGCGATTTATCTACGTAGCTTTATTTCCTATAGAGTAATATCAACGTCTCCAACGGATTATCATGGTACCCCTGAGCACCAGGTCATAGAAGCAAACTTTAAGGGTATTAAAATGGTCATTGGTGTAGTCTACTGTCCACCTCTAGTAGATTATTTCTCTGATCTTGATGCTGCCTTAGATTTAATAAGCTGTTCTTATAAATATATTATCATTATGGGAGACCTTAACACCAACCTGATGAAGGACTCATTACAGACACGTAAATTGAAAACTATTTTAAACTCAATGAATCTCTTTATTCTACCTTTACAGCCTACTCACCACAACATAGATACTGAGGATTCTTGGTTGGACATTGTCTGTACATCCTCGACTGATTATGTTGTTGAGCATGACCAGTTATCAGCACCTGCTTTCTCACGTCATGACCTTCTGCTTCTATGTTACAAAATTAAGCCACATAAGTTAAAACCGACCATTGCCTCCGTGCGTAATTTTAGTCGTATAGATATCACCTCACTACTCCGCGATGCTGCGCGTATAGACTGGAAGCCAATACTAGAAACTTCGATCATCAATAACAAAATTTCTCTATTTAATGCCCAGATATTAGGACTATTTAATAAACATGCTCCATTACGTACTCTCAAGCTGCGACGTCCACCTGCACCGTGGATAACAGAGGATGTTCGGAAGGCAATGGCGAAACGGGATCGGGCTTTCCAAGTCTTTAAAAAAGAAAGAAGCGTAGTAAATTTTCAGATCTTCAAGCGTGCTAGAAACCGCTGTAATCAGGTGGTAAGAGCAGCTAAACGCCGACATATTCATAAAAACGTACTAAATACTTCTTCGGCTAACATATGGAAATTCCTGAACTCTCTTGGTTTTGGCAAAGCGCCAGCCACCTTTAATGTAAAAGTACCACTTGATGACCTTAATATCCACTTCTCCTCTGCAAAGCCTCTTGATACCTCTATTAAAATGTCCACCATACAGGAAATAAATTCCATGCCTTTGTCGACTACCAACTCTTTCACCTTTACTCCAGTAACCGACGAGAGCATTCGCAAAACAATTATGTCTATTAGATCTAACGCTACAGGCCATGACGAAGTGAGTATAACTATGATCACTCTCTTGTTAGACATAATTCTCCCAGTTCTTACTCACATAGTTAATTTCTCTTTGACTAATGGCTGTTTTCCTGAACTGTGGAGAAAAGCATTTGTAATTCCCTTGCCAAGATAGCTAATCCTTCACTTCCAAGTCACTTTAGACCAATCTCAATTTTGCCATTCCTGTCAAAAGTTCTTGAGCATATTATTTTTCAACAAGTATCCATCTTCATTTCAAATTGTAACTTTATTAGCCCTCTTCAGTCTGGGTTTCGCCCAGGACACAGTACCACTACAGCGTTACTCAAAGTAACCGAAGACCTTCGTAACAGTATGGAGAAATCCCACCTCACCATCTTAGTATTAATCGATTTCTCTAATGCCTTCAACTGTGTTGACCATGACTTACTCCTAGCATTGCTCTCTCGTCTTAATTTCTCTCCGTCGGTACTGGAGTGGTTCTCTTCATATCTTCGCGGACGCCAACAAGCAATTCGTGCTGGGCAAGATCTCTCTGGCTGGAGTGATCTAAACACTGGTGTTCCGCAAGGCGGTATTCTTTCACCACTTCTATTTTCTCTCTTTATCAATCTCATTACACCTCACCTTCAATGCTCTTACCATCTTTACGCGGACGACCTACAGCTTTATGCTCAGACTGAACCAAATGAAATTTCTACTGCTATGGATAAACTCAATAGGGATCTTGAGAGCATATCGAAGTGGTCACGTCGCTATGGTATTTCAGTTAATCCAAAAAAATGTCAGGCTATTATAATAGGCAGCTCAAGACTTCTTGCTAAAATGAATACGACAAATTTGCATGTGCAGTGTGAGAACAGCATTATTCCGTTCTGTTCTAATGTTAGGGATTTGGGACTGTTAATTGACCCGTCACTTAGTTGGCATTTTCAAATGGCTGAGATTTGTCGCAGGGTTACAGGCATTCTACGCGCTCTTTATCGTTTTAAATTTTTTCTTCCGTCTTCTACTAAATTACTTCTCGTTCAATCTCTAATACTTCCGCATATTGACTATGCCGACCTGTGTCTTACCAATCTTACCCAAGAACAGTTGAATAAGTTAGATCGTTTACTTAATAACTGTATCCGGTTCATCTTTGGACTACGTAAATATGACCACGTATCTAAATTTCGATCCCAATTAAAATGGTTAAATATTCGTAACCGCAGAAACTTGCGCATCCTATGTTCTCTCTTTACTATCATCTATGACACTTCCTCTCCCTTATATTTGAAAGACAAATTCCAGTTCATTAGTGACTCCCATTTTCTTAATCTTCGTTCGGTCCACACCCTTCTTCTCTCAACTCCTTCACACCATTCAGGATTTATGTCTAATTCATTCACTGTCACTACTATTAGTCTTTGGAATAGATTGCCTGTAGCCCTGCGCAAAGCACAGAGTAAGCCTGTTTTCAAACGGAAAATTTTTGATTATCTCTTGAATGAACAAAACGGTTCTTAATTATCTATTGTTGTCATAATATATATGTAAATTTCTCTTTTTTTTTTAATTTTATTGGTGTATCATTATTATGTATTATAGTAGGTATATATTTATATTTATGTATGTATATTTGTAATTATTTTTAAGAAAACCTATTTACTATGTTAGGTAAAATTATAGGTTAGTCCTTTCCCACCACTGCCCATCAACCGCTTTCTGTTCTTACCTAATGGTTAGCTGGTAGAGAATGCCATATGGCATTAAGCTCGCCAAATTGTACAATTTTTAAAAGTGCAATAAAGAATAAATAAAATACAATACTGTTTAATGAAAATGCGTATTGTCTAGTGGTTTGAGATGTATCAAAATAAGGTCAACAAAAAAGTCCGTGATGGTATATGTCTATCCATATTTGAACCTAGCCTGCTTTCGGCTGGAGAGGACCACAAAATCAGCTCCTCCAAAGTTGCCGGTCCCAAGCCCGGATAAATAGCGAGGGTCTTTGTATACAGTATATGTATGTATATTATAAAATATCCTTCTTCTCTTTCAAACTATCATATTTATTTCAATCAGCTGCACCTAGTAGGTGAGTCTGCAGCACATATGTATATATATTGTATCAATAGTGTATTTATAAATAAAATGTGCCTGGGCAAGCACCAGAACTAATTATAGCCTACTTATATATATTTACCTATATACTATTAAATTTAAATAGCTTCCTGCACCTACCTGCGCTAAGGCCTGCGCAGTTGAGCGCCGTAAGCGGGGAAGACGGGATCCTGGGAGGTTGAGTCAATCGGAGGTCGGAGCAGTTACTTCCGGGCGACAACACGCCTCCTTTGGCCCATATTTCTGGCGAAACGGTCGCCTGAGCAGCCAGCCACTGCTCGGGAAATGGTCCAGTGCTTTACCGTCACAGGAGCACGGCGAGGAGTGGGAAGGTCTCTTCGGAGAAGGTAGTCGGCCATGCTGACGGGGTAAGGCACTGTGGAAGTTCTCTAGCCGCAGTTGTCCGAACTCCCGATGTCGCGCAAAGACGCCACCTTTCTGCTCCTAGATCCACTCGAGAAGATCCTGGTGCCATTGCGGCATCCCCATTTGCGGGCTCCGAGGAGGGTGGGACATCGAGTGGACGACTTTTAAATATTCTCACAATATGGACATCATCGATGACATTGAGAAACTGCTTGAAGGAAGTACCTTGGACGAAAATGAACGCCAAGAACTTTCATCCGATGACGGAAACTGTTTGGAGATGGTTGTTGAGCCTACAGGGACGGATGACCTAGGTCTAACGCCCAAAAAGGACTCAAAGCCAAAACCAAAACGAAGGAGGTTAACAGGAGCAGCGCGGAAACGCCTAAAACTGTTAATAGCCGCCAACATCAAGGCTGATGAAGCCTTAGAACTCTGCCGGAAGCCAATGCGAGACCAGCCTTCAGAGGTAAGATCCATCAAGCGCCCACGGTCAGAGGAGGTGTCCCCAAAGGAGCATACGCACAAAGCGCCTCGCGTGGCGCAGCCGACGCCCACCGGGAAAGGTACCCAGGCAGCGGAGACTGCAAAGTCACCAGCGTCTACTGTACCTCAGACACCTAGAGTCACATACCAGGCACTTGCGACACCAGGTGGCTCTTCAAGCCCAATGGTGTTTGCACCAACAAGTGTCACTAGTAGCTCAACTAAGCGTTCTACGAATACGGCCCACCAGTTGCGAACGCCTGCACCCAAGCAGCGCGTAACGACTACAGGGACGAACGTAAACGCAAAGGAGGAAACTGCAACCTATAAGGACGCTCTCAAATCGTTCCGAGTGGGGATCCGACACACGGCCCCAATGACGGACGAAATGATGAGCATGGTGCGCTCCTCAGTTCTCCGGGAAGTTGGCAAGATCACGGAAGCTGGGACGGGCCCTCGATTTGTAGGTTGCAGTTTCAAACCTGGTTGGCTGCTAATCACTTGCCAGAATGAGCCGACCAAAATATGGCTGGAGAGCATAACGCCCTCCCTAAAACCCTGGGCCGACGCAGAACTCTCTGTGTTGGACGAGAGAGCGATGCCCAAACCAGCCATTGGAACGGCCTTCATCCCCAGTTCGGAGACAAGGTCGGTCGATGAGGCACTCAGAATGCTGAAGTCCCAAAATGACTGCCTAAATTCCGAACTGTGGAAAATACTCAACCGTAAGGCTGAAGAGAACGGTACAGTCCTGACCGTATCTCTGGACGAGCCTTCGGTTGACTTCCTCAAAACACAGGACTATAAAGTCAACCTTGGCTTTAAAAAGGTCCTGTTCCGGGTCAAGGGGATCTCCACGCCTACACAGCAGCCTACTTCGGACGGTAATGGAAGATCTGCCACAGAAATACCCACACCATCCGAAGCGGCGAAGGGCGTAGACACCAACGCCAAACCCGCCAGAGGCAGCTTTCCCCAGCCAAAGGGGACCTCGCAGACGAGGATCCCCAGTTTCAAGACGGGACGGAAAGATCGCGGCAGGAGCGCCACAGCTTCCAATCGCAACCCAAAGGGACGCCCACGTCCCACAGGGAAGGCGAAAGGAAGCTGCTAACACGCCCACACGCAAGAAATGTATCAGAGCCAACATTGTCCAGGTCAACTTACATCATGCTATGGCAGCAACAGCGGTCATAGAAAACCACTTCCGCAAAAACGACCTGGACCTTGCTCTGATACAAGAGCCATGGCTCAACAAAGCCACGCCTTTAGGCCTCAATGCCTCAGGTAATATTTAATAATAATAGGTGCATAACTCAAAAGGCGAAAACATCCCTAGGTATAAGCCGACGGGTAGCGGGGCCCAGATGGGGAATCAACCCCAAAATTGCCCTATGGCTTTACACAGCAGTGGTGAGACCCGCTTACCACCTATGCCTGCGCAATCTGGTGGAGGAAAACCCTCCAATCCACAGCTGCCACCAAGCTAAACAGCCTACAGAGAATTGCTTGTCTGATTATTACAGGAGCCATGAGCACCACGCCGGGAGCAGCTCTAGATGCATTATTGGACTTGACGCCCCTTCCTTTATTTATACAGGAAAAGGCGAAAGCCAATATGCTCAGAATAAGTTCCCAAAGGAGGATATCTTGGCATTCCCTGGCCATAAAAACTATACAAGACTCGATTATGAGTGATCCTATTCTGGGAATGCCTGAAGACAACATGGCACCAGAGTGTAACTTTGTACAATATTACAAAATCGAAATATCTGGAAGAGACGAATGGCAAAATAACCATACACCGTCTCACTCAGAGCATGACCTAGTCTGGTTTACAGACGGGTCCAAAATAGGAGATGATGTAGGATGTGGAATATGTGGTGTAAAACCCAAAATCTGCAACTATATAGGCTTAGGAAAATACGCCTCAATCTTTCAGGCAGAGACTTACGCCTTAATTAGATGTCTGGAAGTAATCCTAAGCCTCAACTACACCAATCAGAACATATACATTTATTCGGACAGTCAAGCTGCTCTACTAGCACTTAACTCGTACGAAATCCGTTCTAAACTTATTAGAAACTGTATCCTGCTACTAAATGAAGTAGGAAGCAGAAATAATATTATACTGAGATGGGTCCCCGGGCATTCAAATATTGAAGGCAATGAGAATGCCGACCATCTGGCAAAGTTAGGGGCAAAAACCGTCCAACTGGACCCCGAACCCTTCTGTGGTGTGCCTCGTTGCCTAAAACTGGGACATCTCAAATTAATAACCAAACGAGAAGCACTGAATCACTGGCAAGAAATGCCAGGATTAATACATTCAAAAGACCTAATATCGGGCTTCTCGACCAAATACTCCAATAGATTACTGCTATTGAGTAAAAACAACATATGCATGATGACTAGAGCCCTCACAGGACACTGCAAATTGAACAAGCATATGGCTAAGCTAGGCCTATGCACGACAAGTATCTGCAGATTCTGCTAAACTGAAGAGGAAACGCCGCTTCACATCCTATGTGGTTGTAGCCCACTCATGCATAAACGAAATATCTCCTTTGGAAAGTTTACACTCTTTTCCGAGGAGATAAAAACGATCGCTCCTAAGAATATCCTTCAATTCTTGTCCCTGACGGGTCTAGGTAGCGAACTCTGAAAAGGGCGAGCACAATAGATCTATGTAGGTCGCGGTGCTACAGGTGCTACACATCTGACAACAGCCCAAACAACCCAAAAAAAAAAAAAATATGTCTATCTCTTAAGGATAACCAAAAATAACCATTTGTAATCTTTTACATTTTACAGGAATTTTTTTTATCGTATGTTTCCCATAAAATCATGTAAACTATGTTATTATGTCATAATCTAAAGAAATAATAATATTTTATAGTGATATATCCACTATAAAATACCAAAAAGTAGCAATGTAATTCGTTACGCGCGAATCAGCTGTTAGAAGGTCAAAGGTCGGTGCACCCGCGTATTTGATAAATAGTGTTTCTCTGGATGTCTTTAAGAGAAAATGGCAGTATGTACGTGTATATGTACAAGTCCTTAAGTGTTAAGTTTTTCAAATGTACAATAAAAAATAAATATTTTTAAGTACAGTACTTACGTACATTAATATAATACCTACTTTTTACTTGTATCTATTGTTATCAAAATTAAATTATAAGTTCTTCACTTGACCACGACTATGTGACCCTCTCTTGGCGCCAAAACGAGTGAAAAAATGAACAGCATACGACGACGACGCAGTACCTATAGAGTGGAGCAACTGCTTATTCAATTTTATTCAACTATTTAGTCCCTCCACCGTTACAATGAATGGAGGCGGATATTACAATGTATGTAGCATTGCGAATATAAAATATCTAGATTAGGTATAATAAATTCATAATTGATAGACCGTTACGGTATCAGAGCCAAAAAGCCTTCTTTCTTTGTTTTATACTACACTATGTAATGATTGATATACCTAAAATAAATAAAATATCTGAGGTTTGGACAAAAATTCAAAAGGTACTTTATTTTGAAAAAGTATTTTGAAAATACCTATTTTGCATTTAGTATTTGAAATACAAAACACAAAACTATTTTTGTTTTTAGAGTGACATTTCTATGAATTCACTGTCGATAGCGAGCGGTGCGATGGAAAAAGATAACCGTTTATAAAAATATAATAAATAGCCCTGGACAATTAACACAGACTGATACTGAACTGATATAAATAAATATTTTTATTTTGTAAATACATATATAATATACATATAAAACACCCAGACCGATGAAAACAATCGATGACCGATGAGTACAATTGTTTGCACCGTGCGAGAAATCGAACCCGCGACCATCGGATGTAAAGCGGTGTGACCACCGAGGCAGTCGAAATATATAAATAATCTTATGAATTTAATTTATTCTAATTTGTTTGTGTGCGCGGGGTGCGGTGTACGGTGCTCCCCCTGCCTCCACCGTTGCTGGAGCTTGCATGTATGGAGCATTGCGAATATAAAATATCTAGATTAGTAAATTCATAATTGATAGACCGTTACGGTATCTATATATATTCGGATTAAAATAAGTATCGCAGTAAGGACCAGTATATAAAGTGATCAACACAATTAATTGATTTTTGAAATATATATACAGAGCCAAAAAGTCTTTGTGTATTCAAAAAATATCTAATTTGTTTGTGTGCGCGGGGTGCGGTGTACGGTGCTCCCCCCTGCAACGGTGGAGTTACTATGTATGGAGCATTGCGAATATAAAATATCTAGATTAGTAAATGAATAAATTCATAATTGATAGACCGTTACGGTATCTATATATATTCGGATGAAAATAAGTATCGCAGTAAGGACGAGTATATAAAGTGATCAACACAATTAATTGATTTTTGAAATATATTCAGAGCCAAAAAGTCTTTGTGTATACCAAAAATTTAGCCGTTCGGAGCCAGTCATGCACGAATTATTAGTAAAAAATGTGTCGAGTATCGTACTATCGACGAATATATATGGCCACATCGCAAAATAGAATGCGACGTTGCCATACCGCCTGAGATATACGCGATAGGAGTCAAGTTATTCAGTGCAAAAGGTGGAATCAGCAAGTGTTTGGCTTGTGGCGTGATCAACAAAGTGCCCAAAGAGGTGTTTATATATATATATATATATGTAAGAGCGGGGATTGATACCAGACAACTCATCGTTACGATAATTAAATAATAAACACTTTTATCAAATTCCAGAGATGTATTCGGTGCAACGGTTACACACAGAAAGAGAGTTATTCAATTACCAACCTCCGTATTTATAGACCGAAGTCAGTGTAGTAGGGAGAGAAGCAGGCGTAACGATTATCTTATGACAAACAACTTAGTTCGGTCTATAAGTACTAGATGGCGTTATTTACAATATTTATAATAATCCTTAACTTTAATACTTCATTATGTTAAATATTAAATAACAGTGATTTGATCAATATAGGTCGAATATAATTAAATTAATTAATTAACAATGAAAATAGTCATTGTATTGAGTTTGCGCTATCACGGCTATCCTGATGAGCTGCTCGTGCTCTGAGCATGCGAATATCCTAATCTGTAACAGAAATAATGTTATAATTCTATTTTTAAAGAAAAACTTAAAATAGAAATGTTGGCCCAGTTGTCAGACAGTTGTTTACACCCGTCCAGACAAGTGGCTTGCTTATAATTGTAATGATAATAGCAAAAAGTTGAGCCCAGTTGTCAAACAGTGTTTACACCCGTCCAGATAAGTGGCTTGCTTATAATTGTAATGATAATAGCAAAAAGTTGAGCCCAGTTGTCAGACTGAGTTTTTACTCCCGTACAGACAAGTGGCTTTCATATCTTTGTAATAATAATAGCAAAAGGTTGAGCCCAGTTGTCAGACTGAGTTTTTACTCCCGTACAGACAAGTGGCTTTCATATCTTTGTAATCATAATAGCAAAAAGTTGAGCCCAGTTGTCAGACTAAGTGTTTACACCCGTACAGACAAATGGCTTCATTATTCATTGCTCATTTTCTTCAGTACAGCTATCACGGTTATCATGGATCTGTGAAGTTTTGGTCTCAGGATCGACTTCATGTGTTCATGTGCCACTAGTCACTACTCTTATTGTGTGTTTGATGTTGTCACTTTTTGTTTCTTCGAGGGTAGTTGATAAGTATTGTCATAAAATGGCGGTCTATGAACGGTGACACAAATTGAAATATTTATTTTTATAAGTAGGCCCTTACAGGTACTACTCTAGTCAATAGAAATTAAATAATTTATATCTATACAATCTTTAGAAGAAAGTTATATCTATCCAAAATAAACAGTTTATACATTATACACAACATCACGTTTAGCTTTACCATTATACCTATTTGTAGTTTATACAATACATTCATTTATTGGTATACTATTTAGTACATTCTATGTTTATTGCCGTTTTATTACAGTACTTCGTTAAACTACATTTAATTTAACGTTAAATAAATTATATGCAAGTAATTTAGTATAGGCCAACTTTTTGTTTACAATAAAGGCATATTGTACCTCCTGTCATAACAATTATTAACTATTTTATTTGTATAAAAAAAATAACAGTTTTTCACTATGCACTGACAAATTGTGCCATCACAAATTAAGTTTCAATATTTTATCATTTTACTGATGCAATGCATTAATATTAGTCTACCTACACCCTGCTCAATAATATTTGCGAGTATACAATCTATAATCCTGTTTATTTACATTCCACGAATTGCCAAAACAAAGTATAATAGTACTATTACTGTCAAAATTCTTTTCATTTATTATTTTTGTTAGTTATGTGCCAAAGATTAAAAACCCGGGAAGCAGTACTTTCATTTCATTTACTTTAAATACTTTCTGGGTTTTGATAATATTTTACCCATATGTATACGCAAACTATCCGAGATGATATACGTTTTAAAAGAACTAGTTAGTTGACAGTTGTCAATTACATTTTCTATTGGTTGAGTCTCAGCTAAAGTATCCTGTACAGAGGGAAATGTCATAGACTGTGACTCTCTAGTCCCATTAACACTGTTACAACTTGCCATAGATTCTAACGGTGTCTGTAAAGATTTTAATTTTGATTCTGTCAACTTAATTTCTAAATCACGATTCTCAATTATTCTTTTACATAAATCGAATGCCGTTATTAAATCTAAATTGTTTTCTGAGCGATACAGATTTTAATTTTACTTCATGTGTCTTGAATAAATTTGCGTTTTTTTTTTTATTTATTTGTTTAACTTGACATATTTATTTGTTTGATTACTACTCATAAAATTTCGCTTGATCGAATTAACAGGTAGGTGTGGCGGTTAAATCTATCGCCTTAGCTTTTTCAGATCCCGCGATGTTGTTGCAAGTAATCAGTTCACTATATAAATGGCATGTATTTTTCTGAAAAAGAACTTGTTTCTACGATATGAGAAAAGAAATTTGATCTTGACCTTCACTCAATTTATTTTCTAGGAAAGATATTCGTTCCAATGTAGCCTCATATGAGAATTGGTCATATGCGTGAAAGATTTCTTATAAGCGATCCCTTTCTAAACAAATTCTTTCACAATAACCAGACATTTCCGCTAGTTATGCTTTAAGAGTAGTATTCTCTTAATGACATTATCGGTCTTATTACAAAAAATCTGTTAAAACTCTGACGAAACGTGTCTAAATGATCCTGGTTTAAACCATCCCTGAAGTTAATACTTGGAATAAACGTAACATTATTACGAATCCATATCTAACAGAGAACATCTCAGTACTACATTAAAAATATGGGCATCGCAGGTCTAACTTTAGACCATAGGCGAATCACAGTTTAGAGATAAACTTCTTTATGTATTAATAATAATACTTTGGTCAATGGTTTATTACTAGTGCTAAACCAGGTTTATTTTTTTTTTTGTAATAAGACGGTATATATTTTAATTTTCCCTTCATATCTTTCTTGTAGGCTGGGACTGTAGTCATGTGGAGCAATTTCATTTGGTAATTATTTAAAATGTTGTCATTTTAGTTAGTCTACAGTTTTGCTCTTTATACTTTGAAGGTAAGACTACACTGAATCTAGCTTCGTAATATATTAATAATATTGTAATAAGCAGCCCAAATACTATACAGAATAATAACAATGCACACAATATTGTAGGTAAATTGTTTTGACTTCACAAAAAGTGAGATAAGTTGTTAGGATTTGATCCTGCGAATTTATATTTAAATTCAGACTCGTTGCCGTTGAACCAGCTCTACTGCAATATTTTGTTCTAATTTACGAATTCATTTCAAGTGCTATAACGGTTTATGTCAGTACCTTATAATAGTGGATATTTGAATTGATAACAATTATCCACACACCCGCATTAAAGAGATTATTGTAATTAAATGTTCGTAATGTCTTGCCTGTTAGTGAAGATTATGTATTATAATGGCCTAGTATTTATTTTGTTTGTTTTAACTATAGTACGGTTGTGATTTCAATTTAACTTGATTACACATACGATTTTAACACCTTGGATTTTTTACAAAACGTATTTATCACAAACTGTAGAAACTGTCACTAATACTGGCACATAATATTAGTTACTTATTTTTTAACATAAAAACATTTTTGTAATATTTTATTACGTTAATGTGATTTATTAAGCAGAGCGTAAAGTTTATGTGACAGTGGCGCCTCCACTTTCGTCACAGACTGATTAAAAAAAGGCAGTATACGAGCAGCACGCGAACCGACCAGACGAGTTGTGAACAGGTTTCTAATATTATTTAAATTTCTTTATATTTGTCTTTTATTATTATTATTTTTTTTTTTTTTGTAATCGTTGGGTATCCTTACGGAAAACGAAATCGTTAAGTTTGTAGGGGGTACCATTGCCATATCTAATGTCAAATCTGTTTTTATTTTTTGAAGCTTGTTCGTTATTCTGACTGAAATATTTTTTTGGTTGTATTTTATTTTTTCAATGGTAGAAGAATGAAGAACCTTTATTGTTATTATAGCTATAAAAGGGAGTAGCCAGTTATTTTGGACTTTGTATAATTGATTTTATATTTTATTTAGTAATTCAAAATTGAAAGCTGTATTTTATAAAATTTAATTATTCATACCCTTTTTCTTTTAATCTAAAGTAATTAAATTATTATCATCATAGTAGTTATACTCGGTTGTAGAACGACCTCACAATTCAATCAATGAATCTACTTGCTGGCACCATTTTACTATTGTAAGCCTGCGATTATCAGGATTGAAATCCGATAAATATACTTCATTAAGTTTCCGTTTGTATAGTTCTATTTGTTTTTGTAGTATATTAAATTCGTTGTTGCTAATTATTTTGGCAGTGACGCGGTCAATACTTTAAAGAAGATGTTCTTATCCTTAATGTTATGAATAACTATCACATAATAATTCTAAATAGTTATGACGTGGTTGAGCGTCATAGTCATGCTCCCTAACATGTCGAGACACGTGGCGGAATGGTGAGACGAATCATTGGGCTCTCTAAATTATGGTTGAGTAGACATAAGTCTGCTCTAACCACTACGACTGATTTACTTTTATTTAGTTACTCAACCAGTTGTGTATTTCTTATTGTGAGTCTATTGAATTGGTGCTGGTGGTAGTTTGTATTCTTATCGTCCAGCTTAAAAATGTAAAATTACAACTAAATTATTCAAAAGAGCAACACGCAAGTTTTTTGCTCATTTTTCATAAGACAAATTTCCGAATGGGCGGTAGATTAAATAAAAAGAGAAAAGGTAATGACTATTCAAAAGTGCTTCAATGTAGGTTTATTTAAATAAATGATTTGTTATTCTCAATGTCAGTGAATGACACGATGGTTTATTAGATTGTTATTAGTTTCTTGGGCGTGATGATCATCCTCTCTTCTGATGTAAGAGCGGGGATTGATACCAGACAACTCATCGTTACGATAATTAAATAATAAACACTTTTATCAAATTCCAGAGATGTATTCGGTGCAACGGTTACACACAGAAAGAGAGTTATTCAATTACCGACCTCCGTATTTATAGACCGAAGTCAGTATAGTAGGGAGAGAAACAGGCGTAACGATTATCTATGACAAACAACTTAGTTCGGTCTATAAGTACTAGATGGCGCTATTTACAATATTTATAATAATACTTAACTTTAATACTTCATTATGTTAAATATTAAATAACAGTGATTTGATCAATATAGGCCGAATATAATTAATTAATCAATTAACAATGAAAATAGTCATTGTATTGAGTTTGCGCTATCATATATATATATAACTAGTCTTCTTGTATTTCTGCCTGGTGCTAATTATACTATACCTAATTGTAAAATACTGTTAGTAAAATATTATATTATATAATTATACAATATTAAATAAAGTATTAAATTATCATTAACAATTATGCTGGGCATAAATGTTTTCTTTTGTAAATTGTATTCTGTTTTGTAAGTTTTCTGATTAGGAAAATATATAAAAATATTAATTTTTAATCATGATTATTATTTAAGCATATTTTTTTTTAAAAAAGGGGATTGTCGGGTACTTTATATATTAATTATGTGGGGTATATCAATGAATGTAAAAAGAAATACATTTAGTCTAAAATCTGAACTTGTGCTTCATTGACGTATTCACCTCCCTCACAAAACATAACAGGCCTTTTAAAAAGGAATAAGCTCTTTTCTTGAAGGTTTCAATATCATATCGGTTAGGAAATACCATTGCTGGAAGGTGATTCCATAATGTGGTTTCTAGAAAACCGCACTGTGGAAGACCGCCATTCATCCAGATGATCAGGATGGTATTTCAGTTTCTGGCGGGTGGTACGGTGGTGAAACTCAGCAGCTGGTATTAATCCGAACAATTCCTCAGAACACTCCCCGTGATATATGCGGTAGAAAATGCACAGAGATGCAATATCACGCCGCAAAGCCAATGGGTCGAGTCTGTCACATAGACGTTGATTACCAATGATTCTGGCTGCTCGGTTCTGAATGCGGTCAAATGGAAGTAGCTGGAATTGTGGTGAGAGAGAGGCCCAGAGATGAGAACAGTATTCCATGTGCGGCCGGATCTGCGCCTTGTATAATTGCAAGCGATGAGCCGCCGTGAAATACCGTCTCACTATACTGAGCACACCAAGCTTTTTTGAGGCTATTTTAGCCTTGTCCTCCAACTGAACATCACTGGATATATCAACGCCAAGGACCTCGAGATTTGGCTTTACATCAAGGAGAGTGTCTTGAAACTGAGGAGATACGATAAATGGAATCTTTTTAGCGGTAAACGCGCAAACTTGTGCCTTCTTACAAGCAGACGTCCTATCTAATTGTAAACGTGCAACGTGCAAATTAATTTGTTTTACTATAATAAAAAGACTTGATAGTAACTGAAAAATAGATAAAAGTGTTCAACTACTGCCGACGAACATAACCTAAAATCTATCGTCACTGCATCATCGCCACATAAGAAGAAATCTTCGAAATTATTAACACTGGTGAGATCACTCGTTGATATGGAGTTAAATTTGATTTAAAAAATGTAAACAAATCATTATTGGTGAAATTGTAACCAATACATGAACAGCTGATTGGATACTCAGACAGTCGCAGGCGCAGAGTAGTTTAGTTTAGAAACATATCTGACAGCAACGTACAACTAACGGTGTTGCTATATAAAAGATTATAGTAAACAATAAATAATTGTATTAGTACTATATAATAGCACAAGATGTCGCTAGTTTGCTCAAGATGTAAACAAGGAATAATAGATTTGTTACGCAAGCCTAGTATAGAAGGACTGCTGCATTTGCACTGTCCCCAATAAACATTGCACGCGGCACCAAATGCTTGATCAGCAATGAGCATCACGCCATATCGCGTCATGCCTATAGTTACATTTCATTTTTATAGAATTATATAAATCAATCATTCTGTTCTAACATCGAACTATAAGCATTGTAATTATTATTTTATATTAATAAATTTAAGTTAAGAAAAAGGTTGGATTTTTTTTACAACCTCCGGCTGTAGAATCCATAATTGGCGCAGTCGGTAGGATACTCATAAAAATATATATATATATATTTGAGTATTCGAATTCTACGGGATTTCTACAGTGGAGTTATTAAAAAATTCGAAAGTGTATCAAGATCCGCCTGTACCTGCTCTACGTTCGAGTAATATGCAGTAAGTACTTAGAATCTTTCTCAGTCCTTACTTCCCATACTTTAATATATTTTAATATTATTTTATGTGTGTAATTTTAAGTATCCAAGATTTTTCATCCTAGAGAATCACGGAATATTAGGATAGGTAGTAGTAAGTCAAGTAATAGTAGAATTAATATTTTAGACCAACATAGAAATTTACATATAGAAATGAATAGCAGCGACATCGATACCATATATAAGTCCCTTAGGTTAGTACCGGAATTCGACGGCAATCCGCATATTTTAACAAGATTTATTAATATTTGTGACCAGTTAGTTTTAACACACTGTAATACTGAACCGGGCAATGAACTAGCTAATTTAGCGTTAATTAACGGAATTTTAAATAAGATTTCGGGACAAGCTGCTAGACTTATTAATTCTAACGGGTTACCAGAAAATTGGCAGGGTATTAGGAGTGCATTAATCAATAATTTCGCCGATCATCGTGATGAAACAGCTTTATACAGTGACTTATCTGTACAGACGCAAGGTTCTAGCACCCCAGGAATTCTACGAGCGTTGTCAAAATTTATACAGCACCTTAATGACATATATATCACTTCACGAGTCAATTCAAACAACTATAGAGGCTAAAACGCGCGCTTTATAAAAAGCTTACTCTTCAAGCGTACTTACGTGGTTTAAAGACCCTTGGGTTACAGAATACGCTGTATGCGCCCTGAAACCATAGAAAGAGCCCTTGGAATTTGTTCTAAGAGGAGCTCAATACCTTATATATGCAACAGCGCTATGAAAATACCGTACAAAAAAGATTGGCAACAAGCTCATAATTCGCATAACTTACCCCTAAATAACTTTATACCGAAATCCATTCCTTTCAATATGCCGGGACCGTCTAGACAACAGAGTTTCAATACACGGCAATCTACAACTCAACCGCAACCAAACCAAGGGTGGAAACATAATGTACCACCACACGGATTACCACCACGAGGTCCCACTCGTACTCAACAAATTATGCGCGCACCCCACCAAACTATAACCCTCAGCAACGTTTTCCGATTTCCCAACAGGCAGCCGCCTCAACAGTTTAATTTTAACAACTCGCCGCGCCCAATGAGTGGTGTTAGCACGTATGTCCCTAAAGTATTACCTCCTCATGGACATGACTGGCGAAAATTCGGGAATCCGCCGCCTAGTAACTATTTTAAAACACGCGAAGCGAACTTCAACGAATTTTATCCCGCATATACCGATAATTATAGTGACATTTATTATTATCCGGAATACGAATATGAAAACTGTTATAATTACGACCAATATAATGATTATTACTTTAACACCGAACAAGATTTCAATACCGATATGCTGGTAGTGGAAGAGGTTGAACAAGCATCAAATGTGCAGGACAATTCAAATTTTCAGGAAGCTATAACATCAGAAAAAAACCAAAATAGAGTTAAATTTCCATATACAAAGACAATTAGGTATATTCAGATTAGTAATCTACCTCTTAAATTTTTAATTGATACGGGAGCAAATCAATCTTTCATCAGTCCAGAAGCTGTACAAAAGTATTTCAGTCACATTCTCTTAATTACGAACCATTTGAAGTAACAAATGTAAAGTACAAGTAAAAATGATTACTCTATTAACTTGCCTTGTTTCCCAGAATTTAACGAAAATGATAATATAAAATTTTTTATATACAAATTTCACCATTATTTCGATGGATTATTAGGCTTTGATTTGCTTGACAAATGGGATTCAAACATTGATTTAAAAAATAAATTACTAATCACTCGTAATACGCAGATACCTATACAGATGTATGATTCACGTAACGTAAATCTCTATGAAGAGATTATACCAGCAAACTCTTCAAAATTAGTTAGATTACCAGTAAATTACCAAGGATGGCGATGTACTAATTGAAAATCAAATTATTTGTAACTGTTTAATTTCCGATTGCGTAACAAAAGTAGTTAATAATAGAGCTGGGTCGAGTTAAGTAACACTACGCGTAATGATATTGTCTTCTCAATGGATCGACCAATTGAAGCTGAAATATTTAACCATGAATGTGAAAATACTGAAACTTTATCTGATCGTGCTAAAGACGTATTAGCTCGCCTCCGTACAGATCACTTAAATGAGGAAGAAAGAATTAATTTACAACAATTATGTGCAAACTATGCTGATGTGTTTTATCTGAGGGCGAACCACTCTCAAGACCGACTACA